>NC_138312.1:44232500-44250000 GCF_965601325.2 Salmo salar | reverse complement strand
GGGGGCGGCCCATCAGGAAGTCCAGGATCCAGTTGCAGAGGGAGGTGTTTAGTCCCAGGTTCCTTAGCTTAGTGATGAGTTTTGAGGGTACTATGATGTTGAGCTGTAGTCAATGAATAGCATACTCACATAGGTGTTCCTTTTGTCCAGGTGGGAAAGGGCAGTGTGGAGTGCAATAGAGATTGCATCATCTGTGGATGCAAATTGGAGTGGGTCTAGGGTTTCTGGGATAAAGGTGTTGATGTGAGCCATTACCAGCCTTTCAAAGCACTTCATGGCTACGGACATGAGTGCTACGGGTCTGTAGTCATTTAGGCAGGTTGCCTTTGTGTTCTTGGGCACAGGGACTATGGCGGTCTGCTTGAATTACTGGTGTACAAAAGAGCAAAAAAGTAAATAAAAACAATATGGGGATGAGGTAGGTAGATTGGATGGGCTATTTACAGATGGGCTGTTTACAGCTGCAGCGATCGGTAAGCTGCTCAGATAGCTGATGCTTAAAGTTAGTAAGGGAGATAAGTCTCCAACTTCAGCGATTTTGCAATTCGTTCCAGTCATTAGCAGCAGAGAACTGGAAGGTGGTGTTTGCTTTGGGGATGACCAGTGAGATATACCTGCTGGAGCGCGTGCTACGGGTGGGTGTTGTTATGGTGACCAGTGAGCTGAGAGAAGGTGGAGCTTTACCTAGTAAAGACTTATAGATGACCTGGAGCCAGTGGGTCTGGCGACGAATATGTAGCGAGGGCCAGTCAACAAGAGCATACATGTCGCAGTGGTGGGTGGTATATGGGGCTTTGGTAACAAAACGGATGGCACTGTGATAGACTGCATCCAGTTTGCTGAGTAGAGTGTTGGAGGCTATTTTGTAAATGACATCGCCGAAGTTGAGGATCGGTAGAATAGTCAGTTTTACGAGGGTATGTGTCACAGAAGTTGTCATGTAGAGAAGAGGACCAAGGCGCAGCGGGAATATGGATACTCATATTTTAATTTTCAAAAAAAGAGTAAAGTATCCACTGAATAAACAATAAACACAACAGTGACAGTCTTACAGGCATACAAAACGCAGTGCAAGTACAACCACCCACAACCCCAAAGAAAAACACACACACCTATATAGGACTTCCAATCAAAGGCAACTCAACACACCTGCCTTCAATTGGAAGTCCCAATCAACAATACAAACATACCCAACACAAACATGCCACGTCCTGACCAAAACTAAAACACTAGCTCCATCTGCTGGTCAGGACGTGACAGTACCCCACCTCAAGGTGCAGACCCCGGAATGCACCTACCAACAGAAAACCCATAAACAATAACCCCTAAACAATAAGGGAGGGAAGGGAGGGTGGCTGCCATCACCGACGGCACTGTGCTACACCCTCCCTCCCCAACCCACCTATCCTGGAGGTGGCTCAGGTGCAGGCCGTGGACCTCGCTCCACCCTCGGCGTCGCCCACTTTGATGGCGCCGATAGCTGTGCCGGGCAGACGGGCCACTCGGGCTGACCCTGGCAGACGGACCACTCGGGCTGGGCCGGGGGGCAGGATGGCCCCTCGGGCTGGGCTGGAGGGCAGGAGGGCCCCTCGGGCTGGGCCGGAGGGCAGGAGGGCCCCTCGGGCTGGGCAGGAGGGCCCCTCGGGCTGGGCCGGAGGGCAGGAGGGCCCCTCGGGCTGGGCCGGAGGGCAGGAGGGCCACTCGGGCTGGACCGGAGGGCAGGAGGGCCACTCGGGCTGGACCGGAGGGCAGGAGGGCCACTCGGGCAGTTCAGGGCAGTCTGGCCACTCGGGCAGTTCAGGGCAGTCTGGCCACTCGGGCAGTTCAGGGCAGTCTGGCCACTCGGGCAGTTCAGGGCAGTCTGGCCACTCGGGCAGTTCAGGGCAGTCTGGCTACTCCGGCAGTTCAGGGCAGTCTGGCAACTCCGGCAGTTCAGGGCAGTCTGGCCACTCTGGCGACTGTTGACTGGCGGGCAGCTCTGACGACTGTTGACTGGCGGGCAGCTCTGACGACTGTTGACTGGCGGGCAGCTCTGACGACTGTTGACTGGCGGGCAGCTCTGACGACTGTTGACTGGCGGGCGGCTCTGACGACTGTTGACTGGCGGGCGGCTCTGACGACTGTTGACTGGCGGGCGGCTCTGACGACTGTTGACTGGCGGGCAGCTCTGACGACTGTTGACTGGCGGGCGGCTCTGGTGACTGTTGACTGGCGGGCGGCTCTGGTGACTGTTGACTGGCGAGGCTGGGCTGACGCACTAGTCTCCTGATGCGTGGGGCTGGTACTGGACGTGCCAGCCTGGAGACACGCACCTCCATGCTAGTGCGTTTAGCGGGAAACACCGGACCTTTGAGGTGCACTGGCGGTCTTGAGCGCAGGGTTGGCATCACCCCTTCCGGCTCGATGCCTACTTCGCCCTGGCACATGCGGGGCGCTGGTACTGTGCCTACCGGCCTGAAAATCCCAGGCCTCACCACAGCCCCAACCCCAAAGCACGGGACCTGTCCAGTCTGCCCTACACGGGTACGGGGAGCTGGCCTGGGGCTCCAATCTCGCCCCGCCAAATAGCCCTTGTGCCACCCCCCTAAAAAATTATTGGGGCTGCCTCTCGGGTTCTACCTGCCTCCCAGGCAGGTTGTCACAGTGGACCCGCAACTGCTCCCATGTCCAGTCAATCCTTTCCGTCAATACTTCCAGCGACCAGGAATCCATCACCTCCCGAGCGTGCTGCTTCCAACATTCCTCCCTCCCTCACTTGCCTCTGTCCTCTTCTCCGCTGCTTGGTCCTTTGGTGGTGGGTGGTTCTGTCACAGAAGTTGTCATGTAGAGAAGAGGACCAAGGCGCAGCGGGAATATGGATACTCATATTTTAATTTTCAAAAAAAAGAGTAAAGTATCCACTGAATAAACAATAAACACAACAGTGACAGTCTTACAGGCATACAAAACGCAGTGCAAGTACAACCACCCACAACCCCAAAGAAAATCACACACACCTATATAGGACTTACAATCAAAGGCAACTCAACACACCTGCCTTCAATTGGAAGTCCCAATCAACAATACAAACATACCCAACACAAACATGCCACGTCCTGACCAAAACTAAAACACTAGCTCCATCTGCTGGTCAGGACGTGACAGTATGTTTGGCAGCGTGAGTGAAGGAGGCTTTGTTGCGAAATAGGAAGCCGATTCTAGATTTAATTTTGGATTGGAGATGTTTGATATGAGCTTGGAAGGAGAGTTTACAGTCTAGCCAAACACCTAGGTATTTATAGTTGTCCACATATTCTAAGTCAGAACCGTCCAGAGTAGTGATGCTAGTCGGGCGGGCGGGTGCGGGCAGCGATCGGTTGAAAAGCATGCATTTAGTTTTACTAGAGTTTAAGAGCAGGTTGAGGCCATGGAAGGAGTGTTGTATGGCATTGAAGCTCGTTTGGAGGTTTGTTAACACAGTGTCCAAAGAAGGGCCAGATGTATACAGAATGGTGTCGTCTGTGTAGAGGTGGATCAGGGAATCACCCGCAGCAAGAGCGACATCGTTGATATATACAGAGAAAAGAGTTGGCCTGAGAGATGAACCCTGTGGTACCCCCATAGAGACTGCCAGAGGTCCAGACAACAGGCTCTCCGATTTGACACACTGAACTCTATCTGAGAAGTAGTTGGTGAACCAGGCGAGGCAGTCATTTGAGAAACCAAGGATGTTGAGTCTGCCGATAAGAATACGGTGATTGACAGTCGAAAGCCATGGCCAGGTCGATGAAGACGGTTGCACAGTACTGTCTTTTATCGATGGCGGTTATGATATCGTTTAGTACCTTGAGCGTGGCTGAGGTGCACCCGTGACCAGCTCGGAAACCGGATTGCACAGCGGAGAAGGTACGGTGGGATTCGAAATGATCAGTGATCTTTTTGTTAACTTGGCTTTTGAAGACTTTAGAAAGGCAGGGCAGGATGGATATAGGTCTGTAACAGTTTGGGTCTAGAGTGTCACCCCCTTTGAAGAAGGGGATGACCGCGGCAGCTTTCCAATCTTTAGGGATCTCGGACGATATGAAAGAGAGGTTTAACAGACTGGTAATAGGGGTTGCAACAATGGCGGCGGATAATTTTAGAAAGAGAGAGTCCAGATTGTCTATCCCAGCTGATTTGTACGAATCCAGGTTTTGCTTTTTCAGAGCATCTGCTATCTGGATTTGGGTGAAGGAGAAGCTGGGGAGGTTTGGGCAAGTAGCTGCGGGGTGGTGCAGAGCTGTTGGCTGGGGTAGGGGTAGCCAAGAGGAAAGCATGGCCAGCCGTAGAGTAATGGTTATTGAAATGGTGACAGTGTTTCCTAGCCTCAGTGCAGTGCGCAGCTGGGAGGAGGTGCTCTTGTTCTCCATGGACTTTACAGTTTCCAAAACTTTTTGGAGTTAGAGCTACAGGATGCACATTTCTGTTTGAAAAAGCTAGCCTTTGCTTTCCTAACTGACTGCCTGTATTGGTTCCTAACCTCTGTGAAAAGTTGCATATCGCGGGGACTATTTGATGCTATTGCAGTCCGCCACAGGATGTTTTTGTGCTTGTCAAGGGCAGTCAGGTCTGGAGTGAACCAAGGGCTATATCTGTTCTTAGTTCTACCTTTTTTGAAAGGGGCATGCTTATTTAAGATGGTAAGGAAATTACTTTTAAAGAACGACCAGGCATCCTCGACTGACGGGATGAGGTCAGTATCCTTCCAGGATACCCGGGCCAGGTCGATTAGAAAGGCCTGCTCGCAGAAGTGTTTTAGGGAGCGTTTGACAGTGATGAGGGGTGGTCGTTTGACCGTGGACCCATAGCGGATGCAGGCAATGAGGTAGTGATCGCTGAGATCCTGATTGAAAACAGCAGAGGTGACCAAAGTGACTGAAGTAACCAGCTGGGAGCTTCGTGGGAGAGCTGGGCAAATCAGCTCAATCAGACTGCGCAACATAAAGATTTCAATTCTGTCAATGAGAGGATTGCATTAAATATTCTGCTTACGTTTTTCAGGGCATCTCGTCTCGTCTCGTTATCGTCATAATTCTAGTCAGGAAAAATCTTGAAAAGTATTTTCATCATAGTTATTGTTGATGAAATTAACACTGGTATTTGGTTAATGTATTCATCCTCTAGAAAAAAAGCAATTTTTCAGTCATTATTCTGCAGTCAGTAGCTATATTTACATTAAAGGGATACTTTGGGATTTTGGCTGTTACCATAGACTTCCAGTCATTGCGCTAAAGCTAGTTAGCAATTGTGCTAATGCTACTTAGCAACTTTCTTCAAACTGCATGCAGAGACATAAAAATGGTATCCACAAGTTCATCTGACTCTGGGGAAGTAGATTAAGGGCTTCATTGCTAAAATCACAGAGGATCCCTTTAACTTGTCCAGCGATTTTTTGTTGTTGAAATTTGGCAATTGCCTGCTACAGTGGGTTTCCATTGAATTATCTTGTTTAGATAAAAACAGCTGGACGTAATGACGTCACACCTAAAAAACAAAGAAAAAATGAAGTGATTGAAGTGTTTCCATTACCCATTTAGGCAAATTGCGCGTTAATATTTTGGCGATAGCCTGTGTGCCCTCCCACCTATCTGTTTCATGTCTCAGGTAGCCCGTGAAAGCCAGCATGAATAGAATGCAATAATGAACAAATATTTACCATATTCTAAAAGTTTTCATGTGCCAGCTTACCACCACAGTCCGTGCCATTTCGAAAACTTGCACTCCTGTAGATCTGAAATAATTGGATGGTGAAACTTGCATCCAGCCAACCAGAAGAGCAAGGCGAAGCAATTCAGGCATTCTTGAAAGTCAGGACAATCCTGGACAAAATAAAAAAATAGGTAATTTAAAAGGGTACTTTGGTAAGCAGTATGCATTTATAAATACATGTGGATTTGAGCTTTATAGTTACGTGATGACACCACGTACTTTTAAAACTATTCGGCAATCATAATTTATTTGAAAAACACAGTTTCCATCATCATTTGTCGCAATAAAGTATGACAAAAGAAGAATCCACCCCTGTACAATGGATGAAAATGTTTTAAATCTTTACAACATTTGTCCTATATCTCCTGTTTCCATTAGAAATGTCGCAATTTTTTTGTTGTTGCGACATTGCTTGTGTCGAATAAACCTGGGGCAATGGAAACATGCCTATTGTATGCGTCCCAAATGGTGCCCTTTTCCCTATATTTCTGTGACCAGGGCACATAGCGAATAGGGTGCCATTTAGGACGCAGACAATCATTCGGTCAGTAATGCATGGGCCCATTCATCGTTAGGGAGGCTGCACGTCACAACCACACAATTAAACAGGTCCTTCATGCACCTTGATGATCATTCTAGCAGTGTTTCCCAAACTCGGTCTTGGGGACCCCAAAGGGTGCACATTTTGGTTTTTGCCCTAGTACTACACAGCTGATTCAAATAATCAACTCATCATTAAGCTTTTATCATTTGAATCAGCTGTGTAGTACTGGGGGAAAAAAACAAAACGTGCACCCTTTGTGGTCCCCAGGACTGAGTTTGGGAAACACTGTGCTAATGAAATCTGGAACTCATCAAAATCACCTCGGCTACTCTGGCCTGAATCTCCTCGGCAACTCTGGCCTGGCTGACTGGCTGATGCCTCATTGCCACATACTAGTGACCTCAGAGACAGTGAGATGCAATCTACTAATAGTAAAACCTCAATATACCCTCAATTCATTCAATCATTGCATAGACCTCAATATACTCTTGGTTCTTTCTATCGTTGTATGAACCTAGTGATAGTTTCCCTCAGATTGATCACATCACAGGAACAAGACAAGAATTTGTCTATATTGGTAGATACTTTCTTTCTATAAGCTAATGTATAACTGATTGGGTAAACATATGGCTAATGTGGCTTACAAGTGGCTAATAACTAACAATGTGGATAATAGCTAACATGTGGTTAATGTGGCTAATAACTAACAATGTGGTTAAAAGCTAACATGTGGCTAATGTGGTTAATAACTAACAATGTGGCTAATAACTAACAATGTTTCTAATGTGGCTTACAAGTGTTGATTTTGGCTAATAACCAACTATGTGGCTAATAGCTAACATGTGGCTAATGTGGCTAATAACTAACAATGTGGTTAATAACTAACATTTAACTAACAACTAATGTTGCTAATAATATCTAACAATGTGGCTAATAAATAACAATGTGGCTAATAGCTAACATGTGGCTAATAACTAACATGTGGCTAATAGCTAACATGTGGTTAATAACTAACAATGTGGCTAATAGCTAACATGTGGCTAATGTGGCTAATAATTTCTAACAATGTGGCTAATAACTAACAATGTGGATAATAGCTAACAATGTGGCTGATGTGACTAATAACTAACAATATGGCTATTGGCTAACATTATGTCACATATAAAAGGGGGAGCTTTGATTATACATGATAGAACTAATGGTAGCTACATTCTCAGTGTAATGCTTCTGCTGGTTGAAGATAGACTTTATGGGAATGTTAAAGATGACCTCTGCTTGTTATAGCGTTGCTGTTTCCCTTCGGAGAATGACACCCACAGCCTCTCCATAACTTCGCCCGCCCCCTCACTGCTGCACACACACACACACACACACACACACACACACACACACACACACACACACACACACACACACACACACACACACACACACACACACACACACACACACACACACACACAGGTATTCACACGTGCGCACACACACTTAATGCATGCATGCACCAGTGTCTGCGCACACACGCACACACACACTGCCCTCTGTGGTTAGGGGTGGTACTGCGCACTGAGCTCCCACGTACAGTATATAGAACTGCTTGTGTGTGTAGAAAAGGATATGATGCTGTTGCTGGGTAACAGTGCATTAATAAACATTGCTTTCAGAGGAAGTATAGAAACACCTCTTTCTGAGAGGGGGAGGGGGAAGATGGTCTATGGTTTGATCAGAGATCGAAGGACATATTCACACAATTAATCTACACACATGCACGCACGCACGCACACACACACCCACACACACACAGACAGTCGTGTTTAACTCCTTGTGGGGACACACAATTGAATCCCATTCAAAATTCTATTTTCTCTAACCTAACCCTTACTCTAACATTAACCCTAACCTTAACCCGAAAACCTAACCTTAACCCTGATTCCTATTCCCTAACCCTAACCCTAAACCTAACCTTTAACCCCTAACCCTAATTCTAACCCTAATACTAATTATAACCTTAACCCTAAACCTCCTAGAAATATAATTTTTCCTTTGTGGGGATGAAGAAAATGTTCCCAGTTGGTCAAATATTTCTTAGTTTGCTATTTTTGTGTGGACTTCTGGTCCCCATAAGCATAGTTAAACACACACACACACACACACACACACACACACACACACACACACACACACACACACACACACACACACACACACACACACACACACACTGAACTCACTCACACAAACATGTACATATACACTACACATATACACTTGTTCAAATGCAGTTGCTGTTTCTCCGGTGGAGGTTGATGTTAGAGCTCAAGCCGAGCATAAAATTACTCCACAATTAATGATGGCCTAGCTATTTTGTTAGCAAGGAAGTGTGTCAAATTTGTTGGTGTTGTGTCCAAAATGGTACAATTATACATCACACACATATAAACACACACAGAATTATGCTGTGAGGAAGCACTGTGTGTGCGCTGGCTTCCTTTAAACCCCTAGCTGGCCTAGACTCCTATGACTGAGCCATACAGACAGGAGGAGGGGGGGGGGGGGGGAGAACGGGGGAGGGAGAGAGAGTCATGATGATGGCATTGTTACAAAACCAGAACAGCAATACATCTTGTAGACCTGTGAAATCACATTCATTGGTTACAATGTCGACACAATGTAGATGAGGTAGGAGGTTTGTTATTTTGTGCTATTTGTTTACCGTAAATATGTTGACTGATATCAAGCACCTCCCAAATCCAATTTTCTATCCTAGCTGTGGTCCAGGGTGTTACATGCAGCTTGCTGATGCTGAGACTTCCTACAGTGTCAGTAAGCCACACGTAAAGCCCTGGACCAGAGCTAGTCCTAAACCTTCTCTACAATACACTTGACATGCGTCTTTAAGGTTTCTGTGTATTTTGAATGCAGTAGTAGTGTACATGTACTGTATAGTAGGTTTTTTGTGTTTTTGTTGTCTGCAGAGATAGTCGTCCTGGTCATACAGTGATATTAAACACACACGATGTCACCATGTGTGACTCATCATGTGACTCTGGCCCTCCGCCACAACACAGATGTGCTGTTCCATGCACGCTCCTTGTGTACTTATTCACTGACTGTGATACACGCTCTTCGTGTACTTACTCACCGCTCTCAGGTAATCATGTGATCAACTGCACTGGAGCCATGGATTATTATTACGCAATAATATTGCATAATAATCCATACAAAATAAATGTACAATATTTAAGCCAGTGGCATTTATCGATAATAGACATTTAATATGATTGCTTGCCAAGTCCCTTTGTAAAATATATTTCCAGAGATGTAATGGCAGTGAGATCACCTGTGATTTAAATAAAGGATAAAACTGAAATATGTGATGTAATAGAGGCTTAACATTGCAATGTCTATATCCCTCCCTCATCCCCCTGCTGGCATTCTCTATCACTGCGCTCCATTTTTAATTTTTAATTTATTTCACCTTTATTTAGCCAGGTAAGCTAGTTGAGAACATGTTCTCATTTACAACTGCGATCTGGCCAAGATAAAGCAAAGCAGATCGACACAAACAACAACACAGAGTTACACATGGAATAAACAAGAGTACAGTCAATAACACAATAGAAAAAAGAAAGTCTATATACAGTGTGTGCAAATGGAATGAGGTGGTAAGGCAATAAATAGGCCATAGTAGCAAAGTAATTACAATTCAGCAGATTAACACTGGAGTGATAGATGAGCAGATGATGATGATCAGATAATGGTGTGTAAGTAGTGATACTGGTGTGCAAAAGAGCAGCAAAGTGAATAAAAACAATATGGGGATGAGGTAGGTAGATTGGGTGGGCTATTTACAGATGGACTATGTACAGCTGCAGCGATCGGTTAGCTGCTCAGATAGCTGATATTTAAAGTTAGTGAGGGAAATGTAAGTCTCCAGCTTCGGCAGCAGAGCACTGGAAGGAAAGGCGGCCAAAGGAGGTGTTGGCTTTAGGGATGACCAGTGAGATATACCTGCTTGAGCGCGTGCTACGGGTTGGTGTTGTTATCGTGACCGGTGAGCTGAGATAAGGCGGAGCTTTACCTAGCATAGACTTATAGATGACCTGGAACCAGTGGGTCTGGCAACGAATATGTAGCGAGGGCCAGCCGACCAGAGCATACAGGTCGCAGTGGTGGGTGGTATATGGCGCTTTGGTAACAAAACGGATGGCACCGAAGTCGAGGATCGGTAGGATAGTCAGTTTTACAAGGGTAAGTTTGGCGGCGTGAGTGAAGGAGGCTTTGTTGCGAAATAGAAAGCCGATTCTAGATTTGATTTTGGATTGGAGATGTTTGATATGAGTCTGGAAGGAGAGTTTACAGTCTAACCAGACACCTAGGTATTTGTAGTTGGCCACATATTCTAAGTCAGAACCGTCCAGAGTAGTGATGCTAGTCGGGCAGGCGGGTGCGGGCAGTGAACGGTTGAAAAGCATGCATTTGGTTTTGCTAGCGTTTTAGAGCAGTTGGAGGCCACAGAAGGAGTGTTGTATGGCATTGAAGCTCGTTTGGAGGTTTGTTAACACAGTGTCCAAAGAAGGGCCAGATGTATACAGAATGGTGTCGTCTGCATAGAGGTGGATCAGGAAATCACCCGCAGCAAGAGCGACATCGTTGATATATACAGAGAAAAGAGTCGGCCCAAGAATTGGTACCCCCATAGAGACTGCCAGAGGTCCGGACAACAGGCCCTCCGATTTTACACACTGAACTCTGTCTGTGAAGTAGTTGGTGAACCAGGCGAGGCAGTCATTTGAGAAACCAAGGCTATTGAGTCTGCCGATAAGAATAAGGTGATTGACAGAGTCGAAAGCCTTGGCCTGGTCGATGAAGACGGCTGCACAGTACTGTCTTTTATCGATGGCGGTTATGATATCGTTTAGTACCTTGAGCGTATCTGAGGTGCACCCGTGACCACTCCGTTTAGTACCTTGAGCGTGGCTGAGGTGCACCCGTGACCAGCTCGGAAACCGGATTGCACATCGGAGAAGGTATGGTGGGATTCGAAATGGTCAGTGATCTGTTTATTAACTTCGCTTTCAAAGGCTTTAGAAAGGCAGGGCAAGTCTAGAGTGTCACCCCCTTTGAATAGGGGGATGACCGCGGCAGTTTTCTAATCTTTAGGGATTTCGGATGAAACGAAAGAGAGGTTGAACAGACTGTTAATAGGGGTTGCAACAATGGCGGCGGATAGTTTTAGAAAGAGAGGGTCCAGATTGTCTAGCCCAGCATTTGTAGGGGTCCAGGTTTTGCAGCTCTTTCAGAACATCTGCTATCTGGATTTGGGTGAAGGAGAAGCTGGGGAGGCTCGGGCAAGTAGCTGCGAGGGGTGCGGAGCTGTTGGCCAGGGTAGGGGTAGCCAAGAGGAAAGCATGGCCAGCCATAGAGAAATGCTTATTGAAATTTTCAATTATCATGGATTTATCGGTGGTGACCGAGTCGCCTAGCCTCAGTGCAGTGGGCAGCTGGGAGGAGGTGCTCTTGTTCTCCATGGAACAAGATTGTCCAAAACTTTTGGGAGTTAGAGCTACAGGATGCAAATTTCTGTTTGAAAAAGCTAGCCGTTGCTTTCCTGACTGACTGTGTGTATTGGTTCCTGACTTTCCTGAACAGCTGCATATCACGGGGACTATTCAATGCTATTGCAGTCCGCCACAGGATGTTTTTGTGCTTGTCAAGGGCAGTCAGGTCTGGAGTGAACCAGGGGCTATATCTGTTCTTAGTTCTACATTTTTTGAAAGGGGCATGCTTATTTAAGATGGTGAGGAAATTACTTTTAAAGAACGACCAGGCATCCTCGACTGACGGGATGAGGTCAGTATCCTTCCAAGATACCCGGGCCAGGTCGATTAGAAAGGCCTGCTCGCAGAAGTTTTTTAGGGAGCGTTTGACAGTGATGATGGGTGGTCATTTGACCACGGACCCATAGCGGATGCAGGCAATGAGGCAGTGATCGCTGAGATCCTGATTGAAAACAGCAGAGGTGTATTTGGAGGGCAAGTTGGTCAGGGTAATATCTATGAGGGTGCCCATGTTTACGGATTTAGGGTTGTACCTGGTGGTTTCCTTGATCATTTGTGTGAGATTGAGGGCATCTCGCTTAGATTGTAGGACTGCTGGGGTGTTAAGCATATCCCAGTTTAGGTCACCTAACAAAACAAACTCTAAAGATAGATGGGGGGCAATCAATTCACATATGGTGTCCAGGGCACAGCTGGGAGCTGAGGGGGGTCTATAACAGGCGGCAACAGTGAGAGACTTATTTCTGGAGAGATTAATTTTTAAAATTAAAAGCTTGAACTGTTTGGGCATAGACCTGGAAAGTATGACAGAACTTTGCAGGCTATCTCTGCAGTAGATTGCAACTCCTCCCCCGTTGGCAGTTCTAACTTGATGGAAAATGTTGTAGTTGGGTATGGAAATCTCTGAATTTTTGGTGGCCTTCCTAAACCAGGATTCAGACACGGCAAGGACATCGGGGTTGGCGGAGTGTGCTAAAGCAGTGAGTAAAACAAACTTAGGGAGTAGGCTTCTGATGTTAACATGCATGAAACCAAGGCTTTTTTGATTACAGAAGTCAACAAATGAGAGTGCCTGGGGACATGCAGGGCCTGGGTTAGCCTCCACATCACCCAAGGAACAGAGGAGGAGTAGGATGAGGGTTCGGCTAAAGGCTATCAAAACTGGTCGCCTAGTGCGTTGGGGACAGAGAATAAAAGGAGCAGATTTCTGGGCGTGGTAGAATAGATTCAGGGCATAATGTGCAGACAGTGGTATGGTGGGGTGCAGGTACAGTGGAGGTAAGCCCAGGCACTGAGTGATAAGAGAGGTTGCATCTCTGGACGGGCTAGTTATGCTGGGTGAGGTCACCGCATGTGTGGGAGGTGGGACAAAGGAGGTATCTAAGGCATGTACAGTAGGACTAGGGGCACCACAGTAAACTAAAACAATGATAACTATCCTAAACAACAGTGTACAAGGCCTATTGACATTTGAGAGAGACAAAGCGAGGCATAAAGCAATCACAGGTGTTGATTGGGAGAGCTGGCTAAGACAACAACGGGTAAGACAACAACAGCTAATCAGCTAAAACAACAGGTAAAATGGCGATGAATGGGCAGAGAGGGTCGGTTAACTACACACAGGGCCTGAGTTCGGGGCTGGGGCCGACAGAAACAAAAAATAAAGAAAATGGAGTACCGTGATTAATGAACAGTCCAGCAGGCATCAGCTATGTAGCCAAGTGATCATAGGGTCCAGTGTACAGCAATAGATGGAACAGGGAAGCCGCGGGGTAGCCGTTACTACGCTAGCACGCGGGAGACACAGCGTTTAAAGTTAGCAGTCCGGGGTAAGTAGAAGCGTCAGCTCCGTCGTCCGGCAAAGGCTGGTTGAAGGCACAGCTGATGGAATTACGTCTGCGGACCAGTCGTGGTGGTACGGCGGGGTGCCGTGTCGACAAAGGGACCGGGCCAGATGGCGAAGGAGGTATTGTAGTTATGGTAATTTCGTTTACTAGCCGAGAGATGCGCCTGGCTCAGGGCTAGCTTACTTTTGCCT
The DNA here is from genome assembly GCF_965601325.2 of Salmo salar. Taxonomy (NCBI): domain Eukaryota; kingdom Metazoa; phylum Chordata; class Actinopteri; order Salmoniformes; family Salmonidae; genus Salmo; species Salmo salar. The sequence goes on along the minus strand of NC_138312.1, from coordinate 44,236,130 downwards.
ATAGGCCTATTCCTACGGCACCAAACGGAAGAGAAAACTGAGTGAAACAGGGAAGGACTATCTGAACTTGTCCAATAAGAAATGTTCGTTTTTGTTTTCTGTTGCAATATGTTTTGCCTTAATGAATACGACCCATGACTTTTGCATGATGAGATGAGTCATTTTAGCAGCCTAGTGGATAGATCTACTAATAGTGTCTGCATTGTTCATAGCCTGGTAACTTCAACCATTTTCTATCTTCTTTATGGGTCATATGGCCAGTGATGTCCTTATGGCCAGTGTAGTCCTGCCTGTGTATGGTTCAGTGGGTTAGCATCCTCCTTGATCATATGGTGAGCTCTCTCTCTGAGTCTCGTGGACTGTGTTATTGCCTTCAGACATAAGCATTCACCCTGTGGTAGGCTAGAGACAGGGCAACACCGGCTGGATGAGGGGTGTGTGGGTGTCTGTGCGTGTGTCTGTGCCTGCCTGCGTGTCACCGGTGTGCACGTGTGTGGAAGTGTTGAACTGTATTGACAGGACAGTTTATCTATCTATGTGTGCCTGTGTGTGTGTGTGTGTGTGTGTGGGGGGGGGGGGGGGGGGGGGGGGGGGTGTCTTGGTAGGTGTGGGATGTGTTAATAATGTTCTGTTAGTATCTGTGTGTGTATGTATGTATGCTGAACTGCATACTGTACGTCTCTTTACAGCACAAATAAGCTCTGTGATGAGTCAGAGATATTTATGGCCTGCCCCACAGGCCTCGCTTTCCTCGCTTTCGCTCTCTCTCACACACTTTCTCTTTCTCTTTCACACACACTCTCTGTCTCTCTTACTCTCTCTTCTCTCTTACTTTCTCTCTCTCTCTTCATCCATCTTCTATCTCTATCCCTGTGTCTCTCTTTCTTCTACTCTATCTCCCTCTCTCTTTCTCTCTCAGACTAGGATGGCAGAGTGCAGATCTCACTATCCCTGTGTCTCTCTCTCTTCTACTCTATCTCCCTCTCTCTTTCTCTCTCAGACTAGGATGGCAGAGTGCAGATCTAACTTGCTGATGGATGAATAAATGCCTGTGTAATCGAGTGGGAATGGTTTATTATTCACTATTAAACTCACATGCTTTCATGAACAACAACGTGGACATTTGTGAACATTTATCATAGCTCTGGATGCTTGAGCCATGTGGTGATGACATCTGATTTTGATTGTAACGATGTGCAAATAGTTAAAGTACAAAAGGTAAAATAAATAGACATAAATATGGGTTGTATTTACAATGGTGTTTGTTCTTCACTGGTTGCCCTTTTCTAGTGACAACAGGTCACAAATCATTGTGCTGTGATGGCACGCTGGTATTTCACCCAGTAGATATGGGAGTTTATCAAAATTGGATTTCTTTTCGAATTCTTTGTGTGTCTGTGTAATCTGAGGAAGAATGTGTCTCTAATATGGTCATAACTTTGGCAGGAGGTTAGGAAGTGCAGCTCAGTTTCCATCTCATTTTTTGGGTAGTGTGCACATAGCCGGTCTTCTCCTCTCTCAATAGCAAGGCCATACTCACTGCAAGGACAAGCTTCCTTTAATTTGGGGTCATTCACAATGGTCAGGTATTCTGCCACTGTGTACTCTCTGTTTAAGGGCAAATAACATTCTAGTTTTCTCTGTTTTAAAAAAATTATTTCCAATTGTGTCAAGTAATTATATTTTTGTTTTATAATGATTTGATTTGATTTGGTCTAGTTGTGTTGCTGTCCTGGGGCTCTGTGGGGTCTGTTTGTGTTCGTGAACAAGAGCCCTAGGACCAAGCTTGCTTAGAAATGAACCTCTTCTCCAGGTTCATCTCTCTGTAGGTGATGGCTTTGTTATGGAAGGTTTGGGAATCACTTCCTTTTAGGTGGTTGTTGAATTTAACTGGATTTTTATCTGGATTTTGATAATTAGCGGGTATCAGCCTAATTCTGCATGCATTATTTGGTGTTTTACGTTGTATACAAAGGATACTTTTGCAGAATTCTGCATGCAGTCTCAATTTGATGTTTGCCTCATTTTGTGAATTCTTGGTTGTCGAGCTCTGCATCTGTCTGCCTCTCTCTCTCTCTCTCTCTCTCTCTCTCTCTCTCTCTCTCTCTCTCTCTCTCTCTCTCTCTCTCTCTCTATTCAATTCAATTCAAGGGGCTTTATTGGCATGGGAAACATGTTAACATTGCCAAAGCAAGTGAAGTAGATAATATGCACAAGTGAAATAAACAATAAAAATGAACAGTACACATTATACTCACAGAAGTTCCAAAAGAATAAAGACATATCAAATGTCATATTATGTATATATACAGTGTTGTAACGATGTACAAATGGTTAAAGTACAAAAGGGAAAATAAATAAACATGAATATGGGTTGTATTTACAATGGTGTTTATTCTTCACTGGTTGACCTTTTCTTGTGGCAACAGGTCACAAATCTTGCTGCTGTGATGGCACACTGTGGTATTTCACCCAGTAGATATGGGAGTTTATCAAAATCAGGATTATTTTCAAATTATTTGTGGATCTGTGTAATCTGAGGGAAATATGTGTCTCTAATATGGTCATACATTGGGCAGTAGGTTAGGAAGTGCAGCTCAGTTTCCACCTCATTTTGTGGGCAGTGTGCACATAGCCTGTCTTTTCTTGAGAGCCAGGTCTGCCTACGGCGGCCTTTCTCAATAGCAAGGCTATGCTCACTGAGTCTGAACATAGTCAAAGCTTTCCGTATGTGTGGGTCAGTCACAGTGGTCAGGTATTCTGCCACTGTGTACTCTCTGTTTAGGGCCAAATAGTAATCTAGTTTGCTCTGTTTTTTTGTAAATTTTTTCCAATGAGTCAAGTAATTATCTTTTTGTTTTCTCATGATTTGGTTGGATCTAACTGTGTTGCTGTCCTGGGGCTCTGTTTGTGTTTGTGAACAGAGCCCCAGGACCAGCTTGCTTAGGGGACTTTTCTCCAGGTTCATCTCTCTGTAGATGATGGCTTTGTTATGGAAGGTTTGGGAATCGCTTCCTTTTAGGTGGTTGTAGAATTTAACGTCTCTTTTCTGGATTTTGATAATTAGCGGGTATCGGCCTAATTCTGCTCTGCATGCATTATTTGGTGTTTTACGTTGTACACGAAGGATTGTTTTTCAGAATTCTGCATGCAGAGTCTCAATTTGGTGTTTGTCCGATTTGGGAATTCTTGGTTGGTGAGCAGACCCCAGACCTCACAACCATGAAGGGCAATGGGTTCTATAACTGATTCAAGTATTTTTAGCCAGATACTAATTGGTATGTTAAATGTTATTTTCCTTTTGATGGCATAGAAGGCCCTTCTTGCCTAGTCTCTCAGATCGTTCACAGCTTTGTGGAAGTTACCTGTGGTGCTGATGTTTAGGCCAAGGTATGTATAGTTTTTTGTGTGCTCTAGGGCAACGGTGTCTAGATGCAATTTGTATTTGTGGTCCTGGCGACTGGACCTTTTTTGGAACACCATTATTTTGGTCTTACTGAGATTTGCTGTCAGGGCCCAGGTCTGGCAGAATCTGTGCAGATGATCTAGGTGCTGCTGTAGGCCCTCCTTGGTTGGTGACAGAAGCACCAGATCATCAGCAAACAGTAGACATTTGACTTCAGATTCTAG